>NW_027508777.1:4837500-4885000 GCF_051911475.1 Siphateles boraxobius | reverse complement strand
GAAAGAAAGAAAGAAAGAAAGAAAGAAAGAAGAAAGATTAGTTAGAAAGAAAGAAGAAAGATTAGTTAGAAAGAAAGAAAGAAAGAAAGAAAGAAAGAAAGAAAGAAAGAAAGAAAGAAAGAAGAAAGATTAGTTAGAAAGAAAAAAAAGAAAGAAAGAAAGAAAGAAAGAAGAAAGATTAGTTAGAAAGAAAGAAAGAAAGAATTAGTTAGAAAGAAAGAAAGAAAGAAGAAAGATTAGTTAGAAAGAAAGAAAGAAAGAATTAGTTAGAAAGAAAGATTAGTTAGAAAGAAAGAAAGAAAGAAAGAAAGAAAGAAAGAAAGAAAGAAAGAAAGAAAGAAAGAAAGAAAGAAAGAAAGAAAGAAGAAAGAATAGTTAGAAAGAAAGAAAGAAGAAAGATTAGTTAGAAAGAAAGAAAGAAAGAAGAAAGATTAGTTAGAAAGAAAGAAAGAAAAAGAAAGAAAGAAAAAGAAAGAAAGAAAGAAAGAAAGAAAGAAAGAAAGAAAGAAAGAAAGAAAGAAGAAAGATTAGTTAGAAAGAAAGAAAGAAAGAAAGAAAGAAAGAAAGAAGAAAGATTAGTTAGAAAGAAAGAAGAAAGATTAGTTAGAAAGAAAGAAGAAAGATTAGTTAGAAAGAAAGAAAGAAAGAAAGAAAGAAAGAAGAAAGATTAGTTAGAAAGAAAGAAAGAAGAAAGATTAGTTAGAAAGAAAGAAAGAAAGAAGAAAGATTAGTTAGAAAGAAAGAAAGAAAGAAAGAAAGAAGAAAGATTAGTTAGAAAGAAAGAAAGAAGAAAGATTAGTTAGAAAGAAAGAAAGAAAGATTAGTTAGAAAGAAAGAAGAAAGATTAGTTAGAAAGAAAGAAAGAAAGAAAGAAGAAAGAATAGTTAGAAAGAAAGAAAGAAAGAAAGAAAGAAAGAAAGAAAGAAGAAAGATTAGTTAGAAAGAAAGAAAGAAAGAAAGAAAGAAGAAAGATTAGTTAGAAAGAAAGAAAGAAAAAGAAAGAAAGAAAGAAAGAAAGAAAGAAAGAAAGAAAGAAAGAAGAAAGATTAGTTAGAAAGAAAGAAAGAAAGAAAGAAAGAAAAAAGAAAGATTAGTTAGAAAGAAAGAAAGAAAGAAAGAAAGAAGAAAGATTAGTAAGAAAGAAAGAAAGAAAGAAAGAAGAAAGATTAGTTAGAAAGAAAGAAAGAAAGAAAGAAAGAAAGAAGAAAGATTAGTTAGAAATAAAGAAGAAAGATTAGTTAGAAAGAAAGAAGAAGGATTAGTTAGAAAGAAAGAAAGAAAGAAAGAAAGAAAGATTAGTTAGAAAGAAAGAAAGAAAGATTAGTTAGAAAGAAAGAAAGAAAGAAGAAAGATTAGTTAGAAAGAAAGAAAGAAAGAAGAAAGATTAGTTAGAAAGAAAGAAAGAAAGAAAGAAAGAAAGAAAGAAAGAAAGAAAGAAAGAAAGAAAGATTAGTTAGAAAGAAAGAAAGAAAGAAGAAAGATTAGTTAGAAAGAAAGAAAGAAAGAAAGAAAGAAAGAAGAAAGATTAGTTAGAAAGAAAGAAAGATTAGTTAGAAAGAAAGAAAGATTAGTTAGAAAGAAAGAAGAAATATTAGTTAGAAAGAAGAAATATTAGTTAGAAAGAAAGAAAGAAGAAATATTAGTTAGAAAGAAAGAAAGAAAGAAAGAAAAAAGAAAGATTAGTTAGAAAGAAAGAAAGAAAGAAGAAAGATTAGTTAGAAAGAAAGAAAGAAAGAAGATTAGTAAGAAAGAAAGAAAGAAAGAAAGAAAGAAGAAAGATTAGTTAGAAAGAAAGAAAGAAAGAAAGAAAGAAAGAAAGAAAGAAAGAAAGAAAGAAAGAAAGAAGAAAGATTAGTTAGAAAGAAAGAAGAAAGATTAGTTAGAAAGAAAGAAGAAAGATTAGTTAGAAAGAAAGAAAGATTAGTTAGAAAGAAAGAAAGAAAGAAAGAAAGAAAGAAAGATTAGTTAGAAAGAAAGAAAGAAAGATTAGTTAGAAAGAAAGAAAGAAAGAAAGAAAGAAGAAAGATTAGTTAGAAAGAAAGAAAGAAAGAAGAAAGATTAGTTAGAAAGAAAGAAAGAAAAAGAAAGAAAGAAAGAAAGAAGAAAGATTAGTTAGAAAGAAAGAAAGAAAGAAAGAAGAAAGATTAGTTAGAAAGAAAGAAAGAAAGAAAGAATAAAGATTAGTTAGAAAGAAAGAAAGATTAGTTAGAAAGAAAGAAAGATTAGTTAGAAAGAAAGAAGAAAGATTAGTTAGAAAGAAGAAATATTAGTTAGAAAGAAAGAAAGAAAGAAAGAAAGAAAGAAAGAAAGAAAGAAAGAGTAGTTAGAAAGAAAGAAAGAAAGAAGAAAGATTAGTTAGAAAGAAAGAAAGAAAGAAGAAAGATTAGTAAGAAAGAAAGAAAGAAAGAAAGAAAGAAAGAAAGAAAGAAAGAAAGAAAGAAAGAAGAAAGATTAGTTAGAAAGAAAGAAAGAAAGAAAGAAAGAAAGAAAGAAAGAAAGAAAGAAAGAAAGAAAGAAGAAAGATTAGTTAGAAAGAAAGAAGAAAGATTAGTTAGAAAGAAAGAAGAAAGATTAGTTAGAAAGAAAGAAAGAAAGAAAGAAAGAAAGAAAGAAAGATTAGTTAGAAAGAAAGAAAGAAAGATTAGTTAGAAAGAAAGAAAGAAAGAAAGAAGAAAGATTAGTTAGAAAGAAAGAAAGAAAGAAGAAAGATTAGTTAGAAAGAAAGAAAGAAAAAGAAAGAAAGAAAGAAAGAAAGAAAGAAAGAAGAAAGATTAGTTAGAAAGAAAGAAAGAAAGAAGAAAGATTAGTTAGAAAGAAAGAAAGAAAGAAAGAAAGAAAGAAGAAAGATTAGTTAGAAAGAAAGAAAGATTAGTTAGAAAGAAAGAAAGATTAGTTAGAAAGAAAGAAGAAAGATTAGTTAGAAAGAAGAAATATTAGTTAGAAAGAAAGAAAGAAAGAAAGAAAGAAAGAAAGAAAGAAAGAAAGAAAGAAAGAAAGAAAGATTAGTTAGAAAGAAAGAAAGAAAGAAGAAAGATTAGTTAGAAAGAAAGAAAGATAGATTAGTTAGTAAGAAAAAAAGAAAAAAGAAATATTAGTTAGAAAGAAAGAAAGACAGAAAGAAAGAAGAAAGATTAGTTAGAAAGAAAGAAGAAAGATTAGTTAGAAAGAAAGAAAGAAAGAAGAAAGATTAGTTAGAAAGAAAGAAAGAAATAAAGAAAGAAGAAAGATTAGTTAGAAAGAAAGAAAGAAAGATAGATTAGTTAGTAAGAAAGATAGATAGATAGATAGATAGATAGATAGATAGATAGATAGATAGATAGATAGATAGATAGATAGATAGATGGATAGAAAGAGATAGATAGATGGATAGATAGATAGATAGATAGATAGATAGATAGATAGATAGATAGATAGATAGATAGATAGATAGATAGATAGATAGATGGATAGATAGATAGATAGATAGATAGTTAGAAAGAGATAGATAGATGGATAGATGGATAGATAGATAGATAGATAGATAGATAGATAGATAGATAGATAGATAGATAGATAGTTAGAAAGAGATAGATAGATGGATAGATGGATAGATAGATAGATAGATAGATAGATAGATAGATAGATAGATAGATAGATAGATAGATAGATAGATAGATAGATAGATAGATAGATAAGTTCATTAGTACATATAGAATGGTAGTTTAATTGAGTCTTGGGCTTCAGGGAGTTTAGATTTGAGTTTTTGTGTTGTACACTGCTGGGCCACCGTAGCCTTGGCTCAATTTGAACTGTTGCAATGAAAGTCAATGGGATTTTTATGATTTTTAATATTAATTTTTAAGAAATCTGAAAGTCAAATCAGTCTGAAAAGATATAGCACACTAAGTCAGAACAGTCTGAAGGTCTGACCCGAGTTTGGAGTTTGTAGAGTTAAAGCTCTAGGAGGAGTAGCAGTCAGAAAATTTTGGTTAAGAAAAAGAAGAAGAAAAAGAATAATAATAAGTTTAAATAGGATTTCAGTAAGTTGGCTTTCACAAGCCAACTTAATAAGAAGAATAAGAATAATAAGTATGCACAATAACACTAGTGTTGCTTTGCCATAGGCAAGCACCACTAATAATAAGTATGCACAATAACACTAGTGTTGCTTTGCCATAGGCAAGCACCACTAATAAGTATGCACAATAACACTAGTGTTGCTTTGCCATAGGCAAGCACCACTAATAACTAGAAAAAGTTCGTCGAGACAAACTTTAAGTTGGCTTGTGAAAGTTTGGACCAGAAAGTTTAAAGAAGTTTAAAGTAGTTTGAAGTTTAAATTAGTTTGAATTTTAAAGTAGTTTGAAGTTTTGACCAGAAAGTTTGAAGAAGTTTAAAGTAGTTTGAAGTTTAAATTATTTTAAAGTTTAAATTAGTTTAAAGTTTTAAAGATATTGTTGCACCAATTAGATTAAAAAAGGTTAGAGAGAAAACTAAAGCACCTTGGTACAACAGTGCTACGCATGTTATCAAGAGAGAAACTCGTAACTTAGAGCGTAAATGGGAACAAACTAATTTAGAGGTCTTTAGATTCGCGTGGAAAGACAGTATGTCACGTTATAAAAAGGCTCTAAAAGCAGCCAGGGCTGAGCATCTCCACAAACTAATAGAAAATAACCAAAATAATCCAAGGTTTTTATTTAACACCGTGGCTAGACTAACAAATATACAGACATCACCAGAGCAAAATATTCCGTTACAGTATAGTAGTAATGATTTTATGAACTACTTTAATGAGAAAATAGAAAGCATCCGTAACACAATTGTAAATGTACACTCTTTTATGGTGTCTTATGATTCAGCCTCAATTATCGCCCCTCTGGAACAACTACACCGCTTTACAACTATAGGACAGGAAGAGCTAAATAAACTTATCATTGCATCGAAACCAACAACATGTTTATTAGATCCAATACCCACTAAACTACTGAAAGAAGTGTTACCTGTAGTGGAAGAGCCTCTTCTCAATATTATTAACTCGTCTTTATTTTTAGGTCATGTTCCAAGAATATTCAAGCTGGCAGTAATAAAACCTCTCATTAAGAAACCGCAATTAGACCCAAATAACTTAGCAAATCACAGACCCATTTCAAATCTTCCATTTATGTCTAAAATACTAGAAAAAATTGTGTCCGCTCAATTGTGCTCTTTCTTGCAAGAAAATGAGATATATGAAAAATTCCAGTCAGGATTCAGACCGCATCATAGCACAGAAACTGCGCTAGTTAAAATTACAAATGATTTACTTTTAGCTTCTGACCAAGGCTGTATCTCAATACTAGTTCTACTCGATCTAAGCGCTGCGTTCGACACTATCGATCATAAAATACTCCTGGATCGACTACAAAACTACACTGGTGTTCAGGGACAGGCATTAAGCTGGTTTAGATCGTACTTATCAGACCGTTATCATTTTGTCTGTTTAAATGGGGAAAAATCAAAGATAACGTCAGTAGACTATGGAGTGCCGCAAGGATCGGTGTTAGGCCCTCTGCTATTCTCAATATATATGCTACCACTTGGTAATATTATAAGAAAACATGCAATTAATTTCCACTGTTATGCTGATGACACTCAATTATATATTTCATCACGGCCAGATGAAAACACTAACTTATCAAATTTGACAGAGTGTCTCAAAGATATAAAATGCTGGATGACGCGTAATTTCCTGCTACTAAATTCAGATAAAACGGAGGTATTACTTATTGGTCCAAAAAACTACCCACAAACTCACTTACAATACAACTTTAATATAGAAGGATGTCCAGTTACTTTATCCACTACAGTAAAAGACCTGGGTGTTATACTAGACCGCAACTTGTCTTTCGAAAATCATATTTCATATGTTACAAGAACAGCCTTTTTCCACCTTAGAAACATTACAAAGCTACGTAACATGCTATCTGTTTCTGATGCAGAAAAGTTAGTTCATGCATTCATGACCTCGAGACTAGATTGTTGTAATGCTATATTAGCTGGCTGTCCTGCATCCTCAATAAACAAACTACAGTTAGTGCAAAATGCAGCTGCTAGAGTTCTTACTAGGTCAAGAAAATATGATCATATAACACCAATTTTATCATCTCTAGACTGGTTACCTATCAAGTTCCGTATCAATTAGAAAGTACTATTACTGACCTATAAAGCCCTAAATGGTTTAGCTCCTGTGTATTTAATGGACCTTCTATCGCCCTACAATCCATCACGTTCTTTAAGATCACTAAATTCGAGGCTTCTGGTCATTCCTAGGATATCTAAGTCCACTAAAGGAGGAAGGGCGTTCTCACATTTAGCTCCAAAACTCTGGAATAGCCTTCCTGATATTGTTCGAAGCTCTGACTCGCTGTCCCAGTTTAAAACTAGATTAAAGACGCATCTCTTTAGCCAAGCATTTACATAATGCTTACCTTTTATACCACTGCTGAATCAGATCAAATGCATTTAATATTATAAAACTTGAAGAGTCTGTAGGTTATTTGTATAAGTTGCATAGTATTCACAGTCATTACGTTCCTGTGTATATTGCGTGAATGACGGGTGGTTGGGTAGATATTGTGTTTTGCGGTAGTTGGTATGCCATACGGAACCGTTGCCACTGAACCTGCATTAACGACGACAGTGGGGGTCGACAGCCTTAGTCAAACGGGTCGGCGCGTATGGTTGGGTTGCGGAGAGATTGTGAGATTGTGGTTGGGTCTCAGCAGCAGGAGGGATGTAGAGGTCAGTAAGCAGGGCTGAGTTGAGTGGGGGACGGAGGGGGGTGACTCTGGGACGCAAGAATCACTGTCTTCATGTTTTTTATCATTTACGCCCGTGTTATGAAAATCATTATGAACAGCAGCTACGCTAATTATTTTCCCTTTTTGCTTTTCTGCTGTTATCTCGGGACGCGAGTCCCGAGAAAAACGGCGTTCGTCAGCTCCAGTTTGTATCCAGCCTTTCACAGAGACTTCAGATACGCCAATCACAAAGCCTGTGAAGAGACGACTACACACCGGCGATATGGACCCTCTATGGTGGACGGCACTGATCCTCAACAACTCGTCTCAACACCGGCGTGATTACTTGGACTTCCAAAAGATGGAAATGGATAAATATTCTAAATGTTCCGATCCAATCTGACTTGTAATGCTGCCCGAATCATAAATCATGCACTGTTCCTTCGTTGGCCAGAGGAGAACTGGCCCTCCGACTGAGTCTGGTTTCTCCCAAGGTTTTTTTCTCCATTCTGTCACCTGATGGAGTTTTGGTTCCTTGCCACTGTTGCCTTGGCTTTTGGCTTGCTTAGTTGGGGACATTTAATATTCAATAATATTATTGATCTGCCTTACTTAAGGTGGACGTTGACTCAATTTTCTTTTAGAAACAAACTCTGTTATATTATTTTCATGTTATCAATGTGAAGCTGCTTTGATACAATCTGTATTGTAAAAAGCGCTATATAAATAAAGGTGACTTGACTTGACATGACTTTAAAATAGTTTAAAGTAGTTTAACTTAGTTTAAAGTTTTAAATAGTTTAAAGTTTAAAGTAGTTTAAAGTAATTTAAGGTTGCTAGGGTGTTTCTAGTGGGCTGCCAAGGTGTTCTGGTGGTTGCTGGGTGGTTGGTAAGGCATTTTGGGTGGTTGCTAGGGTGTTCTAGGTGGTTGCTAGGCAGTTGCTAGGGTGTTGTAAGGTATTTTGGGTGGTTGCTATGGTGTTGCTATGGTGTTCTAGAGTATTTTGCTTGGTTGCTAGGGTTTTGCTAGGGTGTTTTAAGGTATTTTAGGTGGTTGCTAGGGCATTCTGAGAGGTTGCTAGGCAGTTGCTAGGGTGTTCTGGGGGTTGCTATGGTGTTCCTAGTGTGCTTAAGGCTATTTTGGGTGGTTGCTAGGGTGTTGCTAGGGTGTTTTAAGGTATTTTGGGTGGTTGCTAGGGTGTTCTGGGTGGTTGCTATGGTGTTGCTAGGGTGTTCTAGGCTATTTTGGGTGGTTGCTATGGTGTTGCTAGGGTGTTTTGAGGTATTTTGGGTGGTTGCTAGGGTGTTCTGGGTGGTTGCCAGGCAGTTGCTAGGGTGTTCTGGGTGGTTGCTATGGTGTTGCTAGGGTGTTTTAAGTTGTTCTGGGTAGTTGCTAGGCAGTTGCTAGGGTGTTCTGGGTAGTTGCTAGGCGGTTGCTAGGGTGTTCTAGATGGTTGCTTGGGTGTTCTATGGTGTTCTTGGTGGTTGCTATGGTGTTCTAGGCTATTTTGGGTGGTTGCTATGGTGTTGCTAGGGTGTTTTAAGGTATTTTGGGTCGTTGCTAGGCAGTTGCTATGGTGTTTTGGGTGGTTGCTATGGTGTTGCTAGGGTGTTCTATGGTAGTTTGTGTGGTTGCTATGGTGTTGTAAGGTATTTTGGGTGGTTGCTAGGGTGTTCTGGGTGGTTGCTATGGTGAACTATTTATGAATTTAAAAGTTCATAAGTGTATGAATTTAGGAAAATTCACAATTGTATAAATTCATGAGTTCATAAGTTCAAATTCATGAAAAAGATTAGTTAGAAAGAAAGAAAGAATAGTTAGAAAGTATGAAAGATTAGTTAGAAAGAAATAAAGATTAGTTAGAAAGAAAGAAAGATAGAGAGGTTAGAAAGAAAGATTAGGTAGAAAGAAAGAAAGAAAGAAAGAAAGAAAGAAAGAAAGAAAGAAAGAAAGAAAGAAAGAAAGAAAGAAAGAAAGAAAGAAAGAAAGAAAGAAAGAAAGAAAGAAAGAAAGAAAGAAGGATTAGTTAGAAAGAAAGAAAGATGGATAAGTTAGAAAAAAGAAAGATGGATAAGTTAGAAAGAAAGGAAGATGGATAAGTTAGAAAGAAAGAAAAATGGATTAGTTAGATTAATTAGAAAGAAAAAGAAAGAAAGAAAGTTTAGTTAGAATGAAAGAAAGAATAGTTAGAAAGAAAGAAAGATTATTTAGAAAGAAAAAAGAAAGAAAGATAAGTTAGAAAGAATTAGAAACATTGAGAATTAGAAACAAAGAAAGATAGATTAGCTAGCAAGAAAGAAAGAAAGGTAGATTAGTTAGAAAGAAAGAAAGAAAGAAAGAAAGATAGATTAGTTAGAAAGAAAGAAAGATAGATTAGTTAGAAAGAAAGAAAGATAGATTAGTTAGAAAGAAAAAAAGATAGATTAGTTAGAAAGAAAAAAGATTAGTTAGAAAGAAAAAAGATTAGTTAGAAAGAAAGAAAGATTACTTAGAAAGAAAAAAGATAGATTAGTTAGAAAGAAAGAAAGATTAGTTAGAAGGAAAGAAAGAGATTTGTTAGAAAGAAAGAAAGATTAGTTAGAAAGAAAGGAAGAAAGATTAGTTAGAAAGAAAGATAGATTATTAGATAGATAGATAGATAGATAGATAGATAGATAGATAGATAGATAGATAGATAGATAGATAGATAGATAGATAGATAGATAGATAGATAAGTTCATTAGTACATATAGAATGGTAGTTTAATTGAGTCTAGGTTTCAAGGAGTTTAGATTTGAGTTTATTTGTTGTGCACTACTGGGCCACCGTAGTCTTGGCTCAATTTGAACTGTTGCAATGAAAGTCAATGGGATTTTTATGAGTTTTAATATTAATATTTAAGAAAACCGTAAGTCCGATCAGTTAGAAAAGATATAGCAACTCGAGTCAGAACAGTTTGAGTGTCTGAGCCGAGTTTGGAGTATGTGGACTTAAAGCTCTAGGAGGAGTTAGAGTCAGAAATTTTACCGCTCAGAAGAATAATAATAACTAGAATGTACATTTCCAGAAGAAAATGTGAAGTGGTGCTTGCAGTGGCAAAACTCGCCTCTCGGTTGCTAGAGTGTGGTACATTATTGCATACGAGCCAACAACCATGTGTGTACGATATTGTGGAGCTGAGATATGGCTTATTCATGTGTTTGTATGGTTACTAGGGTACTCTATATGGTTGCTATGGTCTGCTTATACAGTTTATGAGATGATATTTAAAGACTAGTTGACAGTCTGACTATGTTTCTACTATTGTCTGGAGCTGAAATATGGCTTGTAAATGTTGTTTTATGGTTGCTAGGGTGCCCCAAGTGGTTGTTAGGGCACGGCTATGAAGTTATTATGTCACTACTTATTGGCATCTTGATATGCCGCGTCAAAAGAGCCCAATCCCAAGTCTCTATGACCTCCTGGTCAAAAGATATGATCTCACAAATTTTGTGCCAATGTTAAGTCTATGGGACTTTTTTCGGCCGATTTATCGCCCGCCGGATGATCATCGTACACCCGATCGCTTAGAAAAGACATAGCACACCTCTCCTCAATGAACCGGTCGATTTGACACCTCATTCATGGGTCTACGACAAAAGCTGCGGGAGGAGTAGTGTGCCGAAGTTTTGTCTAGGTGAATAGTAATCACAATACTAGAATGTACATTTCCAGAAGAAAATGTGAAGTGGTGCTTGCAGTGGCAAAACTCGCCTCTCGGTTGCTAGAGTGTGGTATATTATTGCATACGAGCCAACAACCATGTCTGTACGATATTGTGGAGCTGAGATATGGCTTATTCATGTGTTTGTATGGTTACTAGGGTACTCTATATGGTTGCTATGGTCTGCTTATACAGTTTATGAGATGATATTTAAAGACTAGTTGACAGTCTATGTTTCTACTATTGTCTGGAGCTGAAATATGGCTTGTAAATGTTGTTTTATGGTTGCTAGGGTGCCCCAAGTGGTTGCTAGGGCACGGCTATGAAGTTATTATGTCACTACTTATTGGCCTCTTGATATGCCGAGTCAAAAGAGCCCAATCCCAAGTCTCTATGACCTCCTGGTCAAAAGATATGATCTCACAAATTTTGTGCCAATGTTAAGTCTATGGGACTTTTTTCGGCCGATTTATCGCCCGCCGGATGATCATCGTACACCCGATCGCTTAGAAAAGACATAGCACACCTCTCCTCAATGAACCGGTCGATTTGACACCTCATTCATGGGTCTACGACAAAAGCTGCGGGAGGAGTAGCGTGCCGAAGTTTTGTCTAGGTGAATAGTAATCACAATACTAGAATGTACATTTCCAGAAGAAAATGTGAAGTGGTGCTTGCAGTGGCAAAACTCGCCACTCGGTTGCTAGGGTGTGGTACATGATTGCATACTAGGCAACAAACATGTCTGTACTATGTTCTGGTGCTGAGATATGGCTTATTCATGTTGTTCAGGTGGTTGCTAGGGCATTGCTAAGGTGTTCTGAGTGGTTCCTAGGGTGTTTTGGGTGGTTGCTAGGGTATTCTGGGTTGTTGCTAGGGTGTTCTGGTTGGTTGCTGGGTATTTTGGGTAGTTGCTAGGGCATTGCTAGGGTGTTCTGGGTGGTTGCTAGGTGGTTGCTAGGGTGTTCTGGGTGGTTGCTATGGTGTTGCTAGGCGGTTGCTAGGGTATTCTGGGTGGTTGCTAGGGCGTTGCTAGGCGGTTGCTAGGGTATTCTGGGTGGTTGCTAGGGCATTGCTAGGCGGTTGCTAGGGTGTTCTGGGTGGTTGCCTGGGTGTTGCTAGGCGGTTGCTAGGGTATTCTGGATGGTTGCCAGGGTGTTGCTAGGCGGTTGCTAGGGTGTTTTGGGTGGTTGCTAGGGTGTTGCTAGGTGGTTGCTAGGGTGTTCTGAGTGGTTGCTAGGGTGTTGCTAGGCGGTTGCTAGGGTATCCTGGGTGGTTGCTAGGCGGTTGCTAGGGTGTTCTGGGTGGTTGCTAGGGCGTTGCTAGGCAGTTGCTAGGGTGTTCTGGGTGGTTGCTAGGGTGTTGCTAGGGTAATTTGGGTGGTTGCTATGGTGTTACTAGGTGGTTGGTAGTTGTCAAAGATGGTTACTGTTGAGTTTGTAGCATTTTATTGGCATGATTTAGCACTTAGCTAATCAATATTAGCATGTAGCTATTCACTGCTAGCATGTTTAGCATGTAGCAAGTCCTGTTTGCTAGCATGAGTAAAAAGAGCCAACCCCCATCTCTATACGATGTTTTGATGCAGAGATATAGGTCTTGCAAAACGGTTGCTAGGGTACTATGTTTGGTTGCTAGGGAGTGGCTTGGCAGCTGCCAATCATGAAGCTCCAAAGTCAATGTGAATGTATAAACCAACCCCCATCTCTATACGATGAATTGTAGCAGAGATATAGGTCTTGCAAAATGGTTGCTAGGGTACTCTGTTTGGTTGCTAGGGAGTGGCTTGGCAGCTGCCAATCATGAAACTCCAAAGGCTGCTTGTCAGTATGAATGATATAAACCAACTCCCATGCCTCTGTGACATTCAGAATGGAAGATATCCCTCTTTGGATTTTGGTTGCTAAGGTGCTCGACAATGGTTGCTAGGGCGTGGCTAGGAAGTGTTGAGGTGATTCATGATTGGCTGGTTGCTGCCCCGAGTCAAACGAGACCACCCTCATGTTTCTATGACAATTCAGTCCAGAGATATCCCTTCGATCTCTTTCAATGGAAGTCTATGGGAGTTGTTGCTAAGGTGCTCTAAATGGTTGCTAGGGCGTGGCTTGATAGCTTCACAATGATCCTGAGAGACTGATTGGTTGTCTGAGTAAAATGAGCCCCTTTGTCTCTACGACACTGTGATCCAGAGTTATGTTCAATATAAAAGCGGTTTCTATGGTGTAGGACGGCCCATTTCATGGGCCGTCCTACACCATAGTAAGTCAATGGGGAAACTTTGGGCAGCTCCTGCCCCCCAGGGGTGCAACTTTTACCCCATTGTGTGGTATGTTCTTACAGAGTCTGTCAGCCTCTTCAAATGTGGTAAATTACACGTTTCTGCGACATCCTCGTTCCGAGCTACGACTCGTCAAAGTTTGACGCAATGTTAAGTCTATGGGATTTTTCGGCCGGTTTTTCGCCCCTGGGGCGAACATCGTACCCCCGATCCCTTATAAAAGTCATAGCACACCATTCCCGAACAGGCCGCACGTTTTGACGCCTCATTCGTGGGTCTGTGACAAAAACTGCGGGAGGAGTAGCGCGTCAAAAAGTGGCCAGAAGAATAAGAATAAGAAGAATAAGAATAATAAGTATGTGAGATAACAATAGTGTTGCTTTGCCATAGGCAAGCACCACTAATAAGTATGTGAGATAACAATAGTGTTGCTTTGCCATAGGCAAGCACCACTAATAATAAGTATGTGAGATAACAATAGTGTTGCTTTGCCATAGGCAAGCACCACTAAAAAGAATAATAAGTATGGACAATAACAATAGTGTTGCCTTGCTTTCAGCAAGCACCACTAATAAGTATGCACAATAACACTAGTGTTGCTTTGCCTATGGCAAGCACCACTAATAAGTATGCACAATAACACTAGTGTTGCTTTGCCTATGGCAAGCACCACTAATAAGTTTAAATAGGATTTCAGTAAGTTGGCTCTCACAAGCCAACTTAATAAGTTTAAATAGGATTTCAGTAAGTTGGATCTCACAAGCCAACTTAATAAGTTTAAATAGGATTTCAGTAAGTTGGCTCTCACAAGCCAACTTAATAATAAGTTTTAATAGGATTTCAGTAAGTTGGCTCTCACAAGCCAACTTAATAAGTTTAAATAGGATTTCAGTAAGTTGGCTTTCACAAGCCAACTTAATTAATTGTGCCCACTGATATTTTTGTGTACACTGTCTGTGCTGGTTTATAACCAAATTGACAAAAGAACTATGCAAATCGGGCAATGGAAATTATTATCGGATAAATTACTGCTGGCATGATCTATACAAAACTTCCTTTTAATAATTTTCACAATAAATGTATTATTTTAAATTATTTAAGAATAATTTGTCAGATATATAAATGTTATACTTGTTGTACAGAAAAGAATGACAATTACTTGATTTAAATACTCAGATTGCAACTGCTTAAAACATTCTACTGGTGCCTACTAAGACAGGTTTTTGTAGTAAAATATCACAGGCAAACGTGGCACATCCATTTAGTGTATTCGTCTCAATATGATGTTTTTCAAGGTTCAAGTTGACAACTGTGTTTTTATCATGCTTGCAGATCTTGATGAATCACCCATATTTAATTCTGTGTCTGTGGCAGAATTTATTACTGAAGGTAAAATTTAATTTGTATTGAACATCTGTAAACTTTATTTGAATAGAGTTTAGATTGAATTGAAAGTAACTGATGTTAGAAGTTAGATGAGGCAATGATAATAACACACCGTATGCAACAAAATAACATTGTTAAATAGGTCATATCATGAGAAATCATATTGTCCATACAAGATACGTTTTCCCACACAGGATAATTCAAAGTGAGTGCTTGTTGTATAACACATAATTTTTTTAGAGGAGAGGCAAACATCTGCAAGGGCTGACCACAAAAAGACCCAACGACCCAATGACCCAACAAAGAGTGAGCTTAAAGGTACATTTTAAAGGGCCTAAGAAACAAATGCATCGAATGTAAATTATAAAAAGAAAAAGAGTACATATTGATACTGAGTTCTTCCTTTAGATACTGTTTTAAGTGAATTATGGTGTAAAGTTAATTTTTCCTCTAATTGGACAAGTTTATGATGTTTGTACTGTAGTTAATTATATACTACACTATATTACGCTACTTTTTGGTTCACCAAGTGTGTAACTGGTGCTCTCTAATTTTAGAAACACTGGAGGTTCTGCTACAAAAAGTAGACAGCCTGGCAGCCACCCAGAGAGAAATACTCATCCTACTGAGGAAACGCCAGGGTCATCAGAGAGCGGAAGACATCCTGGAGCTCAATATTGCTCAGAGCAAAGAAGAGCTTAAGGCCCTTGACCACCGTCTTAAAGACTCTGATTTCAGAAAGAGAGTGGTGAGTATTTTGGTTATTTCCGGGGCGCATGAAATTACCTTGATATTTTTTTAAAACTGTGTATAATATATGTATTTAAATATGATTTAACAATTACAAAAACAAATTCATGGGTTATGTCATTATTGTTTTTTTAGCACTAATTTACAAGCAATGGAAAGTTGCATTAATATTATTTCAATTATTTTTATTAGTCATATTTATTTTAAAAAAATATTTAATGTATTCCTCCTCATTCCTAATGAATAAAATCTATAAATCAGTGATACAATTCTAATGATATTCAGAACAGAAAACTAAATGTTCCTTATAATTTTAATTAACACTAACTTTATTCTCATCTGAATTATAAATAATTGATTTCCGTATAAAATGATTTCCGCGCCTCTCTCTCTCTCTCTCTCTCTCTCTCTCTCTCTCTCTCTCTCTCTCTCTCTCTCTCTGAGGAGAGGTTTGGGCATCTGAGGGTTCCCACGTGGAGAGGGTGACTTATTGGGCTTTTTCTGTCTAATACTATAACTTTGATTTCTTTTTTTCGGTTTCTATAATGTAATAAAAAAATAACTAAAAAAAAAAATAATAATAAAAAAAAAAAAAACATTTGTGTGAGGTACTTGTGGAGTTTTGTTTGGGATCAGGATGGCGTCCCTCTTCGTAGGGGTAGCGCCACCTGTTTCCCTTCGTCATGGCGTCAGGTGTGTTCCTGTGACCGGTGTGACTGTGGAGGATGTGCTAATGGCTGTTGGAGAGGAGATCGGGCATGGGAATATTGCATCGGCTTCACGCATGAATAAAGCTGTGGTCGTTTTTGTGAAGGAAGAGGTTCAAGTTAGCCGCCTGATAACTAATGGAATTGTGGTAAGTGGAGAGTTTGTTGTTGTTTCGCCGCTTGTTGCGCCAACTACTAAGGTAACTGTATCTAACGTACCTCCATTTATTCCGAATGATGAAATTGAGCGAGGGCTTTCACGTTACGGAAAATTTGCTAGCGCGATAAAAACGCTTCCACTCGGCTGTAAAAATGAAGCGTTAAAACATGTAATGTCTTTCAGAAGACAGGTGTTCATGTTTTTGAATGAACCAAATTTAGATGTGTCTTTTAGAGTGTTGTACGAAGGAAAGGCATATATGATTTATGCTAACACGGGAAGCATGAAATGCTTTGAGTGTGGGGATGTTGGTCATAAGAGACTAGCATGCCCACATAAAGCTGGGAGTAGCGGGACTAGTGGGGCGAGCCCCAGGACTAGTGGGGAGAGCCCCGGGTCTTGTGTGGTGAGTGCCGGTACTAGTGGGGAGAGCCCCGGGACTAGTGTGGTGAGCGCCGGGCCGAGTGCTGCGGTGATGACGAGGGCCTCAGAGGACGCGCTGCCGCGAGTTGTGGCGGAGGAGCGTGTTGCTCGAGTTGTTGAACAGGCTGAAAGCGTTACTGATAACGGTCAAAATGAGAAAGTGGTTGCTGAAACAGAATCAAGTCAAAATTGCGAAATGAACGATGATTCGAGTGACCTGATTTATGGTGAAGTGGCCAGTGCTAATGTTGATGCATCAAGGGATGAGGAAAGTTGTGATACAGAGATAAAAGATGATGATACGCTTTCCGAAGTTTCTGATATGGGCTCACAGATAGTAGGAGAGGTGTACACTTTACAAGAGATAAATGACTTCCTAGAGTCGACATTTGGTAAGACTGTTGATGTGACAGATTTTTTTCCGGATTCCGAGAAATTTATTGCGACAGTGTTGTTGTTGCATAGAACGGTTAGCTATGAGTCTTTGGATAAGAAGAAAAGATATAGACTGAAGAAGATGGTAACAAAACTGCGAAAAGATAAATTTGTTTCTCAAAGACATCAAGATGAATAAATCTCACGTGGTGGCTTTTACACTTTGCTGTTTTTTTCTGTCTCTCCCCACTCTATATTTCTTTTCTTACATGGATAGTTTGAGGGTGGGTTCTCTAAATATTAATGGGGGAAGGGACAGGGGTAAATTAGCACTGGTTTCAGAATTTCTTAAAATTAAAAAGGTTAATGTCTCTTTTTTACAAGAAACACATACGAATAAGGATAATGAAATTGAATGGGGTATGTGGTGGGAAGGCAAGTTTGTTTTGAGCCATGGGACATTTAATAGTGCAGGAGTGGCTATTTTATTTTCTGCAAACATGAATGTTAACATTTTAAATGTGCAACAGATTGTTGAAGGTAGAGTATTGCTAATAGAAATTGAGTATGAGGGAAATATGTTTGTGTTTGTTAATGTCTATGCCCCCAATAGTGGTCCTGAACGACAAGATATTTTTTTGAAATTAAGAAATGCCATCCAGAAGTATGATGATAGTGTGTGTCTTGTAATTGGAGGGGACTGGAATTGCACAACAGATTTTACAGTGGATAGAAATGGGGAAGAGCCTCATAGTCAATCAAGTAGCACACTGTTAAAAGTTATGCATGAGTTTCAATTAACAGATGTATGGAGAACAAGAAATATTGGTGTGAAGCAGTATACGTGGTTGAAAGTGTGTGATAATAGATGTTGGGGTGCAAGATTGGATAGGTTTTATATGACAGAAATGTGGAATAATAGAGTAATTGATGCTTGTATTTTTCCAAGCGGGTTTTCAGACCACCATATGATCACGTTGGTCTTAAATGTAAAGAAGACATTAAGATCTAATTATTACTGGCATTTGAATGTTAAATTATTACATGATGCTTTTTTCTGTGAGAGTTTTAAAGTGTTTTGGAGTGAATGGAAGTTGAAGAAGCTTTTGTTTGAGAATCTTTGTCAATGGTGGGATGTGGGAAAGGCGAATATAAGATTATTTTGTCAGAATTATGCTTTTCATACATCAACGTTTGTCAAAACAACAGTAAAAACTCTACAAAAGGACATTGAGTTGTTGGAGAAAAATCTTGTAACTAATAATGAAGGTGTACATTGTGATGGTTTGAAAAAGAAAAAACAAGAACTGAATTATTTTTTACAAGAGCAGGCCAAAGGAGCACTGATACGGGCAAGATTTTGCACTATCAAAGACATGGATGCTCCAAGTGCTTTCTTTTTTAATCTTGAAAAAAAATATACTAATCAAAAACAGATGTGTCATCTTCGCCGTCTGGATGGATCAGTAACATCAAATCCATTTGAAATGAGAAAGTTATCAAGAGATTTTTATAAACAATTATACAGTGCTGAGAGCTGTGATACTGAAAGTGTTCATGATTTGCTTAAGGAATTACCTCAGCTTGGGGATGAACAGAAAAAGGCTCTGGACAATTTGATCACTTTTAAAGAACTTACAGAAGCAATGCGTCAGTTGCATATTGGCCGTTCTCCTGGAATTGATGGACTACCTATAGACTTTTATCAACAGTTCTGGGAAATAATTGGACAAGATTTTTATGAAGTGTTGCTGGACTGCATTAGAAGTGAAACCCTTCCCATAAGTTGTCGTAGAGCAGTCTTGTCGCTGCTTCCAAAGAAAGGGGACTTGGGACTTCTCAAAAATTGGAGACCAGTATCTTTATTATGTTCTGATTACAAAATATTTTCCAAATGTTTATCAAATAGACTTAAACATTGTTTAGATTTGTTGGTTCATAATGATCAAACGTATTGTATAGCTGAAAGATCTATAATCGATAATCTTTTTTTATTACGGGATATAATTAATATCAATAATTTTTATCATGTTGATCTTGGAATTTTCTCATTAGATCAAGAGAAAGCTTTTGATCGGGTTGACCATCAATATCTTTTTAATGTGTTAAAGTATTTTGGGTTTGGTGACAGTTTTATATCCTATATTCGGTTGTTGTATTGTAATGTTTCTGTTATGGTGAAAGTAGGTGGTGGGCTAAGTGAACCAATATCTGTGTCGAGAGGCATTAGACAAGGATGTCCACTTTCCGGGCAATTATACAGTTTGGTTATTGAACCTTTGTTGTGCAGATTGAGGAGGAATCTTGAAGGATTTGTAATTCCTCACTCAAATGATAATTTTAAATTATTTTTATCTGCGTATGCAGGTGACATTAGTGTTTTTATCACAAGTCAAAAGGATATTACAACCTTAAATCAAACTATTGAAATATATGAAAAGGCCTCTTCTGCTAGAGTTAATTGGTCTAAAAGTGAAGGGTATATTATTGGTAGGTGGGAAGGTATTGGGTTTCCTCAACTCCCGGGTGGGTTACAGTGGAGACAGGACGGATTGAAAACACTAGGAGTTTTTTTGGGGAATGACCAATTTCAAAAGAAAAATTGGGAGGGTCTGCTGGAGAAGGTGTCTGCTAAATTGTCGAAATGGAAATGGCTATTGCCTCAATTGTCCTATAGGGGGAGAGTTTTGGTTGTCAATAATCTCGCTGCGTCGATGTTGTGGCACAGGACTATAACTATGGAGCCTCCTGAAGAACTTATTTCTATGATACAAAGGACATTTGTTAATTTTTTCTGGAGTGGACAGCACTGGATCCGTGCAGCTGCACTTTACTTACCAGTTCAAGAGGGCGGTCAAGGCTTGGTGGATGTGAGGAGTCGGATCCGGGCCTTTAGGATTCAAGCGGTGCAGAGACTTCTCTACAAAACGGATGTGGGGTGGGCCAAAACTGCAAGTGCGTTTTTGAAGCGGGCAGGAGGACTTGGATTTGATAGACATTTGTTTTTAATGAAACTTGAGGAAGTAAGCCTGTCAGAGCTTCCACCTTTTTATAAGTCTATGCTGCAGACATGGAGAACTGTTTTTAGAGTGGAGCGAGATATGAGTGACCAAGGACATTGGACTCCAGAGGAACCGTTGTTTTTCAACCCAATGGTCCAGACTAGACTGTTGTCCTCCATGAGCGTGAGGAGATGTTTGCTGAGGAATGGTGTTCAGAAACTTGGACATCTCCTGGATGAGAGGGGCTGGAAATCCATTGAGGCACTTCAAGAGATGACGGGGTTAAAGTCCTTGCGTCTTGTTTCAAAATTGAAAGAAGAAATCTGGAATGCACTTCCAAGCAGCTGCAGGACTTGGATAGGACTGAGACAAACACAGGACATGAGGACTGGTCAAGATTTTCCAGAATTAAAAATTTCACCTGTCATAAATGAAGAAGATGAAGGTGAAGTTGCAGATTCGATTTTATCTTTCAAGACTCCTCAGCTAGACCATTTTAAAAAGGTGTCTAAGAAAGCAATATACTGTACTACAGTTAAAGTCACACATCGAGATTCATTGAAGAGGCAAAAAGCTTCTAGATGGCCAGAATTGTTACAACCAGACTTTCTCGTGCGGGACAGGTGGCGGACCCTGTATAAACCCCCTGTAGAGAAGCGCACTGCTGATCTACAGTGGCGGATCATTCACGGGGCCATAGCTGTCATGGTTGTCAAAAACAGGACGGAAGCAATCGCAGGTCAAACTCAGTTCTTTATTGAACAGTGAAAAGATAGACAGGAACACGGGTGTGGACTGATGACGCAGGGACCTCGATGGTCGAAGACGAACCCGTGAAGTGCAGTGGAAACCCAAACGACAATCCAACGAAGAGACGACGACAAATCCAACAGGAACACCACACGGAGAGACAAACATCCAACGAATCCGACAGGAACACCACACGGAGAGACAACATCCAACGAATCCGACAGGAACACCACACGGAGAGACAACATCCAACGAATCCGACAGGAACACCACACGGAGAGACAACATCCAACGATCTGACAAAGGAGATGAGAGAACTGTGAGAATATATGGTGAGATGAGATCGGCTGCAGCTGGTGATGTGATGACGATCAGCTGGAGCGGATCAAGGAATGACACTCATTCACGCCCACTACACACGTGCTTTCATACAACAACATAAACACGAGACGAGAAGGAAACAATGAACTTGTATACCGTGACAGTACCCCCTCTCCTAGGAACGCCTCCTGGCGTTCCCAGACTCCCTTACCTGTCGATTGAAATCATCGATCAGAGAGTGATCCAGGATGTCTCTAGCCGGAACCCAACTTCTCTCCTCCGGACCGTAACCTTCCCAGTCCACCAAGTACTGAAATCCACGTCCCCTCCGTCTAGAATCCAGAATGCGATTTACCGAATAGGTGGTCTCCCCATCTACGAGACGCGGCGGGGGGGGAACCGGGACTGGCGGATTAATGCGAGCATGAAACACAGGCTTGATTTTTGAAACATGGAAAACGGGGTGAACCCTCCTGTACGCTGGAGGTAAACTAAGGCGGACTGTCACCGGACTAATGATCTTGGTGACAGTGAACGGGCCAATGAATTTGGGGGCAAGCTTATTAGAGACGGATCGGAGAGGAATGTTCTTAGTTGAAAGCCACACTTTTTGACCAACGACGTATACGGGAGGCTTTGACCGGTGGCGATCGGCCTTAGCCTTGGTGCGCGCCCCCACTTGGAGTAGAGCCTCACGGGCTCTAGTCCAAGTGCGGTGACACCTCTGGATTAAGGCGTGAGCGGAGGGGACCGCGACCTCGGATTCCAGACTAGGAAAAATAGGTGGCTGGTAACCTAAACTACACTCAAACGGAGATAGGCCCGTAGCCGACACTGGTAACGTATTGTGGGCGTACTCCACCATGGAAATCTGTTGACTCCAAGAGGAAGGATTCTTAGAAACCAAACATCGCAACACCCTTTCCAGATCTTGGTTGGCTCTCTCGGTCTGACCATTGCTCTGGGGGTGGAACCCTGAGGACAGACTAACCGTCGCCCCCAGTAACTTACAAAATTCTTGCCAAAATTTGGACACAAACTGGGGTCCTCTGTCAGAGACCACGTCCATCGGGAGGCCATGTAAGCGAAAGATGTGGTCAATGACTGTCAACGCTGTCTCCTTAGCTGAGGGTAATTTGGGTAAGGGAATGAAATGAGCCGCCTTCGAGAACCGGTCCACCACAGTCAAAACGACTGTGTTGCCCTGGGAGGGCGGGAGGGCGGTGACAAAATCTAGAGCGATATGGGACCAGGGTCTCGAAGGGACAGGCAGCGGTTGAAGGAGCCCATCAGGCGGACGATTGGAAGTCTTACCAGTGGCACAGACCGAGCAAGCCAAAACAAAACTGTGGATGTCACGAGCCATAAGTGGCCACCAAAATCGTTGCTTGACTAAAAACTTAGTACGATTAACTCCTGGATGACAAGCCACGTTGGAGCAATGACCCCACTGTATAACGTCGGACCGTAATCCCTCCGGCACAAATAAGCGATTCGGTGGGCAACCGGGCGGAGGCATTACCCCTTCTAAGGCCGTCTTGACCTTCAATTCGATCTCCCATACGAGTGTGGAAACAAATAGGGTTTCCGGTAAAATGCACTCGGGAGTAGACGGGCGTTCGGAACGATCAAAAATGCGAGATAAAGAGTCGGGTTTGATGTTCTTAGAACCCGGGCGGTACGAGAGAGAAAAATCAAAACGACCGAAAAAAAGTGCCCACCGAGCCTGCCTGGAGTTCAATCTTTTGGCGGTTCTGATGTACTCTAGATTCTTGTGATCGGTCCAGACGATAAAAGGAACCCCCGAGCCTTCTAACCAATGACGCCATTCCTCCAACGCTAACTTGACTGCCAACAACTCCCTGTTACCAATGTCGTAATTGCGTTCGGCTGGGGATAATCGATGAGAAAAAAACGCGCAAGGATGCATCTTATCGTCTGCGGGCGAACGCTGGGACAGGACTGCTCCTACCCCCACCTCTGATGCGTCGACCTCCACCACGAACTGACGTGAAGAATCAGGGGCAACGAGGATGGGAGCTGAAACAAAGCGGCTCTTGAGTTTGGCAAACACAGCCTCGGCTGTATCTGACCACCTGAACGGAGTTCTGGGGGAGGTCAAGGCAGTCAGAGGTGCGGCTAGTTGGCTGAAGTTGCGAATGAAACGCCGATAGAAGTTGGCGAACCCCAGAAACCTCTGCAGGGCCTTACGAGAATCTGGACTTGGCCACTCTACCACAGCCTTAACCTTCTCAGGGTCCACACGCATTCCCTCAGACGAAATGATGTATCCTAGAAAAGGAACAGACTGTGCATGAAAATCGCATTTCTCCGCCTTGACAAAAAGCCCATTCTCTAGCAACCTCTGAAGCACTCGTCGAACGTGTTGCACATGTTCCTGGAGAGACGAGGAAAATATCAATATGTCATCCAGGTAAACATATATGAACTGATCTATCATGTCTCGCAACACGTCATTGACCAGTGCCTGGAAGACTGCTGGGGAGTTGGACAGCCCGAAAGGCATGACCAAGTATTCAAAGTGCCCCCTGGGGGTGTTAAAGGCAGTCTTCCATTCATCCCCCTCCCTAATGCGAACCAGATGATAAGCGTTACGCAAGTCCAATTTCGTGAAAACAGACGCTCCCTGCAACCTCTCGAAGGCTGAAGACATTAACGGCAAAGGATAAGTATTCTTTACCGTGATGTTATTCAGCCCCCGGTAGTCAATACAAGGTCGCAGAGACCCGTCCTTCTTTCCCACAAAAAAGAACCCCGCCCCCGCCGGAGAAGAGGAAGGACGGATGAAACTGGTTGCCAGAGAATCAGAAATATATTTCTCCATAGCCTCCCTCTCCGGATTGGAAAGCGAATATAACTTGCCCTTAGGCGGAGACTTACCTGGCAGTAAATCTATGGCACAGTCATAGGGACGATGCGGAGGAAGAGAAGCAGCCCGAGACTTACTGAACACTTCCTTCAGATCGTGGTACTCCTCGGGCACGTTAGACAAGTCCCCTGCCTCCTCCTGTAACACAAAAACAGGCACAGACGGACAAGCAGACATCAGACAAGACTTATGACATTCCTTGCTCCACTCCAGAATAGCTCTTTGCTGCCAGTCCACACGAGGGTTGTGATGAATGAGCCAGGGGTGTCCAAGAACTACAGGTGCCAGGGGGGAATCCAGTATATAAAAAAAAATAGTTTCTGAGTGATTGCCTGAGGTGATGAGTGTGATGTTTTCGGTGATGAGCGAGATGATGGGAAGTTCTTGACCATTTAATGCGTGTACTGCAATCCTCTGTGTGAGTGGTTTAAGGGGAATCTGAAGTCTATGTGCAAAAGTACTGTCCATAAAATTACCCTCAGCCCCGGAGTCCAGAAGTGCTTGACAGTCGTGCTGGTGAATTGACCATCTCAGTCTTACCGGAAGGAGGGTAGATGTGGATGAGGTCTTCTCGGCGGAGATCCCACCCGATAGTAGCCTCATACTTACTATCGGGCTTGGCCTTTTACCGGGCAGTTGTAGGCAAAGTGTCCCGAACCTCCACAGTATAGGCAGAGGCCCTGGGACCTCCGCCTTTCCCTCTCCTCCCGGGAAAGCCGAGCTCGACCCACCTGCATGGGTTCGTGATCGAAGACTGGGCTGACCACGTCCCTGCCACTGGACCGTTGACCCTCTGCTCCAGCTGGAGACCAAATGGACGGTGCTCTTCCCCCGACTCTGGTGATGCGAGCGTCCACCCTCAGAGCGAGCTCGACGAGTCCATTCAGCGTCGTGGGGAGGTCCAGGGCGTAGATCTCCCTCTGGACGCGGTCAGCCAACCCATGCAGGAACATGTCCCACTGCGCCGCCTCGTTCCACTGGCTTTCGGCCGCCAGGGTGCGGAACTCGATCGAATAGTCCGAGACCGACCTGTCACCCTGACGGAGGTCGGCCAACACCCTGGCAGCCTCTCTCCCCGCGACGGCCCGATCGAACACCCGTCTCATCTCTGAGGAGAGTGCCTGGAACGAGGCACAGCAAGGGTCTTGATTTTCCCACACCGCTGTCCCCCATAACGCCGCCTTTCCGGTCAACAAAGTAATGACAAATGCCACCTTGGCTGGCTCATTATTGAAAGTTCTCGGTTGCAGTGCAAAATGCATGGCACAACGTGTCAGAAATGCTCTGCAGTAAGCAGACTCACCAGCGTATGATTCAGGAACAGGTAGGCGTGGCTCTGATGTCGTAGCGATCGCTGGTGGTGTGGGGGGAACAGCTGGTGTGGGTGGCGCAGCGGGAGCACGAAGTAGTTGGATCTGCTGGGTGAGCTCGGACACCTGCGTCACCAAAGCTTGTACCGCACGACCCGTGTCCCCTAAATTCCTCTCCTGAGAATCCATTCTTCTCGCGCTGTGCTGAAGGAATTCCTCCAACGAGGTCGGCGAACCTGCTGCTTCCATAGCACGGTCAGATCGTTCTGTCATGGTTGTCAAAAACAGGACGGAAGCAATCGCAGGTCAAACTCAGTTCTTTATTGAACAGTGAAAAGATAGACAGGAACACGGGTGTGGACTGATGACGCAGGGACCTCGATGGTCGAAGACGAACCCGTGAAGTGCAGTGGAAACCCAAACGACAATCCAACGAAGAGACGACGACAAATCCAACAGGAACACCACACGGAGAGACAAACATCCAACGAATCCGACAGGAACACCACACGGAGAGACAACATCCAACGAATCCGACAGGAACACCACACGGAGAGACAACATCCAACGAATCCGACAGGAACACCACACGGAGAGACAACATCCAACGATCTGACAAAGGAGATGAGAGAACTGTGAGAATATATGGTGAGATGAGATCGGCTGCAGCTGGTGATGTGATGACGATCAGCTGGAGCGGATCAAGGAATGACACTCATTCACGCCCACTACACACGTGCTTTCATACAACAACATAAACACGAGACGAGAAGGAAACAATGAACTTGTATACCGTGACAATAGCTACGGACCGACATGTGGCACACCTGAATCCGGCTGTAGTTGGGGAATGTAGATTTTGTGGGGAGCAGGAGGATCTAGAACATTTGTTTTTAGGGTGTAATAGATTACAAGAGCTTTTTGTTTTGCTTAAGACTTGGTTTAGAAGTTTTAATGAGGATTTTTCCGATAAAGTGTTTATTGGGGGAATGAAGTATAGTTTTTCAATGAGGAGGAAAATATGTTTATTAAATTATTTAATGGGAACAGCTAAACTTGCAATCTGGAAAATAAGAAAGAATAAAGGTCTACAACTTGCTACAATAGATCCTGAAATGATGTTTAGAGGGTTGGTAGAGGGAAGACTGAAAATCGAATTCGCTTATTACAGACTTACAAATAATGTGGTTTTCTTTTGTGATGTATGGTGTTTTAATGAGGTACTATGTATAGTACAAAATGATCAGCTCATTGTGAATTTTTGATTATAAAGTAATTTATTTTAATTTTTTTATTATTATTTTTTAATAACTGCCAGTAATGTAACGTGATGTAAGGTTCAAAGAATAATAAAGTGCTTGTTAAACCTCTCTCTCTCTCTCTCTCTCTCACACACACACACACACACACAGTTCGATCGCGCCTCTCTCTCTCTCTCCCTCACTCTCTCTCTCTCCCTCTCTCTCTCTCACACACACACACAAAGTTCTATCGCGCCAGCGCGCCTCTCTCGCACGCACACACACACTCCAGCTTAAGAGAGAGGCGCGAGCCATCAAACTGTGTGTTGTGTGTGTGTGTGTGAGAGAGAGAGAGAGAGAGAGAGAGAGAGAGAGAGAGAGAGAGAGAGAGAGAGAGAGAGAGAGAGAGAGAAGCGCGGGCGCGATCGAACTGTGTGTGTGTGTGTGTGCGCGCGTGTGAGAGAGAGGCGCGGGCGCGATCGAACTGTGTGTGTGTGTGCAGACCCGTCACCAGACCTCAGTCTTAAGGGGGGCATATGAAATGTATGGGGGGGCACAATTATTATTAGCCTACAGTAACTTATTTAATAATCAACTCTAGTCGCACAGCATGTAATCATCACGTTAAACATAACCAAAAGCAATATGACCAGGTAGCCTAACCTACACCACATTACACAGAAGCAATGTTATGAATATCCATGAAACACTTGACTACACAACATATTAGATGTAACACTAGAAGCATCTCTCAAACATTGCATTTTAAAGCAGTCAACAGAGGGATATGCATTGCCATGACACACACATACACACACACGCACGCATGCAAATTCACTCGCACAGATACTTTGAGTGGAGGCAGCGCTGTCCTCTCTCCAGTCCCAGTACAGCGGGAGGAAGCGTTTCTCCGAGCAGAACCTCCTCATCAAAGTATCATTCCACTCGGAAGGAACTGAAGCGAGTAAGCCGGCGAAAACTCGTTTTGAAACAGCTTTCAAAAATGCGCGGTAACTGTTGAGCGGCTTAGT
Organism: Siphateles boraxobius; assembly: GCF_051911475.1. Taxonomy (NCBI): domain Eukaryota; kingdom Metazoa; phylum Chordata; class Actinopteri; order Cypriniformes; family Leuciscidae; genus Siphateles; species Siphateles boraxobius. The sequence goes on along the minus strand of NW_027508777.1, from coordinate 4,857,932 downwards.
TGTATGTCACGTACGTAGCCTAACGTTCTTTTGTAAGGCTGTGATAGGCTGTTGCAGTCTAGATTCCCAAAAATCAAACTAAATCACACCATTGTTTCTTTATATTTTTAATATTTTAATGATAAAGAATGCAACATTAATGCAACACAAAATTAGCAACTATGATAATATTAAAATGAAATTAAAATGAAAGTATCTGTGCCTCAAGTGGGGGGGCACAAGCATTTTTTGGGGTGGGCCCGGCCCCCTATGGCCCGCCCATAGCGACGGGTCTGATTAAAACAGAAAAGGCAGAGACAACATAATGATGAATAATCTTAAGATATTATATCGTATGCTATGTGTTTTGAATACACCCATGTTAAACATTAAAATTTACTTCCAGTGCATATCATTGGACACATAAGCGTAAAATATAATTACATTAATAAACCTGTACAAAGACCTCCAGATAAACACTGGCCTTCTATATTTACACATTTAAGTGCTGAAAAACATATTGAGCTATGACATCCTATGACTTTAAAAATTATTCTATATTTAAATTATCTCATATATGTGGCTATTGTGGTTCAAGATCATAGGCCCTGTCCCAAATGGCACACTTCATATGAATACTCGGTCTTCTGTACTTATTTCATGTGTCCGTTAAATCCATGAGACCCATGGATGAGGTGTCTCATTTTTCATTTTAGGTTTCAGAAGGTTGCTCACGCATACTTTGTGGTTGATATGTGCCCTCGATGCGCACTTGATGCACCCAAACTGATGCAAGCTCTACAGCAGTGTTTCTCAACCTTTTTGGAGTATTGGACCCCCATAATATCTGAAACCAGCCTCATGGACCCCCCCCCCTACCCCTGTTCTCACCCGCCATCCACTGTTTTATTTCCAATCACAATGATTTTCACAGTTAAACGCTATGAATGCAATATCAGTGAATGCAAGTTAAGTAATTAATTTTTTTTTTTAATAACTAGCAACTAGAATTGCATCTGGCCATTGGATTTGATTGCATTGAAATGGCACAACACATTACACAATCAATCACAACAACATTGTCAATTTCAGAACAATATTCTACTGCATTCTATAAAACATCACATGTCCATTAATGTCCAATTTGAGATTAATTTAACAACGTCCATTTGAATGTTACTTTCTTTTGTAAAATTTACACTTTTTTAATACTAAAATTTCATTCTACTGCATTAAAATTACACAACAAATGCTTCATATACAACCAATTCTTTGGAACAACATTCTCTTTCAACACAAGGAACAGTTTCAACACTGCCATCGATGTAATTTGGCTTTAACTTATTAACATGTCCATCTGAATGTTATTTTACTTGAATCTTTTGTTTAATGTGAAATTTGCACCTGTTTATCACAAATAAGCTTTTGCATACTGGGGTGAAGTGTAGCAACAGCAGCAATAAGGTTCCTCTCCAAGCTGAGTCTGTTTCTCTGTTTTGTCTTTATGTGTGCCATGGCTGAAAATGAGACCTCACACAAATAGGTTGATCCAAAAGGCAGCAGTTCATACAGAGCATGTTTCCCAACACCAGGGTACTCCTTTTCAACATTGCACCAAAACTGTGTCAGTGATGTTTCTGAAAACATTATCTTCAAACCCCTATCTGAGGACAAATCAATAAGTCTTTCCTGGAGAGTAACAGGAACGGTCTGGGTGCAGGTAGCCACAAAAGGGTTCCTTATCCAGTCAAGTGCAGAATTATGAACCTCAATGTAAGGAAAATATGATCTGAACTCAGAGGAAAGTTTGTCCAAGTGTGCCTGTACTGTCTGCAGAATGCTCACTTTTTCAGCTCTAGCATTAACAATACACATGTCCAGGTGAGGGAAACTTACTGACATCCCCATTCTGGCATTTCCGACACCAGAGCTCAATTTTCTTCATGAACCCTGAAACTCGATCATACAGGTGAAGGACAGTTGTGTCTTTACCTTGCAATTCCAAGTTCAAGTCATTCAGCCTGCTGAAAACATCTGCCAGGTAAGCTAAATATGCCAGCCAGCTGTTGTTCTTCAGCAGTGGTGCAAGTGAATGCAAGTGCTCAGAGAGAAAGTCACTGTAGTATATGCAGTGAATGGTTCTGACCAGCACACCCCCATATAGTTCGTGTAGTTGGTATGACCGCCTGTTGTATGGCTTGTGGCCAATGTGGTGAATGAGGGGCTAAAACATGCAAGTAAAGAAGCTGGGCGTTATAACTCCTGTGTGTATGTGTCTTGATGTGACTAAGGATTAACAAAGACCACAACATGGTGTCAGAAGTCAATGTATCTCCTGAATAACACCGTGCACATCAACAAGTGACTGAAAATCACCGCGGCGCGGGTAATTTAACAAAAAAAAACAAACAAAAAAAACAGTGTCGAACTGCAGCACCGCTGGATTATCCTAACGAGCCCCACGAGCTAACAAGATAACGAGACGGACAAAATGGAAATGCTTCGTCCGCCATCACCTTTGTCACTGACGGGGAACTTGGCTGAAAATTGGCGTAAGTGGGAACAAAGATTTAATTTGTATCTTACTGCCTCAGCTTTAGTGGATAAATCTCAGACGAGAAAAATCGCTGTACTGCTGCATAGCATAGGAGAAGAGGCGCTAGACATTTATAACTCGCTCGAGATCGAATACGAGGATCCACGAGATAAAAAATTATGAGAGGTCCTCACGGCACTGCGAAAATACTGTGCTCCGCGGAAGAATACTGTCTTTGAACGACATCAGTTCTGGGCTCACACATTCTCTGAGCAAGCAGGCATAGATAAATTTCTCACGGAGCTAAGAAACAAAGCACGCACATGTGAATTTGGAGAAACTGAAGATCTCATGATACGAGACAAAATAGTTTTCAGCATAACAGACTCTGGCCTTCGTGAACGACTGCTGTCTATATCTGAATTAACCCTTTAGGCGCCAGAGGTTTTTTCCTAAAACGTTCGATTTTGACATCTTAATTTCAAAAGGCTATATCTTAAAAGTGATAAAAGATAGAGACTTTCTGTAAATTAGAGAAATATTAAGGATGACCCAAATTTTATGTAGGGATTACATTTTCCCATCTAATTGGCATATTATGACGTCATATGGTGGTGGCAATCTTGGATTATAGAATTTTCATGAAAAGTCACATGTTTAAATGATAAAATGCAGCACTTCTTTCCCCCAAAAATGTCCATCACCTTCTGTATGCTATATTGCACAATACTGAATGCTCAGGTATATAGTAAGTAGTAAACAAACTGTGTAAATCATTACTAATAAATGGTAGAAACAAACCGAATGCATGTAGTGGTTGGCCTTTTGCTGTAGAGATTTTCCATTTACTAAATACAGTAGGCACTCTGATTCCATGTATGGGGCACATATATATTATTCATATGACATACAAACACAAGTAGACAAGACCTGTTTAGGTCAAACGCTCACTCGCCACGGCAAGGCACAGATCATGAGTGAGATGATACGAGCAGCGCGGCTAGATCTGCCTCGCGCGCGCGCCGAGTGTGCACAGCTCGGACTACTGTCATCGTCATTGCGACTCCTCACCCTGCCTCCACGTTGTCTCCTAACTGTCCTATGAATACTTCGACCTTGTCTAACATACCCAGTGGTATTAGACTAAGTCTCCACCACAATACTGTCGCCGCGATTGTGGAGAGGATCTGATAAAATGGCTCACTCGCAAACTAGCTCCGCTTTTGATCGCACTGATTCAATGCGCTCTAACTCGAACATTTTGTATAGAAACATGACGTTTTTTTGATTCGGGGATGAAGTATGACATGTCTGCCATCCAGTGGAGGGGAGGTCTAACGAAATTTGACACCCAATTTGACAAAATCGGCCGTTTTATTCAGTGCCGCATCTTGTCGAGTAAACTCGACCGTGGCGCCTAGAGGGTTAACCCTTTCAAAAGCCATTGACATGTGCAGAGCTAAAGAAGTCACGAGGGCGCAAGTTACAGCTATGGCAGCATCATTAGAAACGCAATTTGTGCATGCCGTCACCAAAAATGGTTCTCAGCCTAAATGGAGATCAAACAAATCAGCAGTGCACAAACAAATGACAGTGCCAACTAGGGCACATTCAAAAAATTGTGGCAAATGCGGACGCATTCACATGCCAAGGCAGTGCCCTGCCTATAATGAAGTGTGCAAAAAATGTGTCAAAAAGAACCACTTCGCACTTGTGTGGAAATCTAAAGCCAAAATGGACGCGCTCGATATAGATACCGAGATATCTGGGATAGACACACTGTTTGTGGGTACGGTAGTTCACTCAAACACGTCAGATACAGGCTGGCACACAAAGCTGAGTATGGCAGGCATTGTTGTAAACTTCAAGCTTGACACAGGTGCTGAAGCAAATGTCATTCCAAAGAAAATCATTGATCAGCTTCAGGTTCCTGTGAACATCCAAAAAACAAACACAGTGCTCGTGTCGTACGGAGGCACCCGCATCAAACCAGAAGGTGTTGTTAAACTCCATGTGCAGGCTAAAAATAAAACAACTGACATGATGTTCTTTGTGACTACAGCATCAGATATAGCCCTACTGGGGAGACAGGCATGTGTGCAGTTGGACCTTATAAGAAAAGTAGACGCTCTCACACCGTCATCACCTGCCACAAAAACTGAGCTCCTCAGCCACTATGCATCAGTATTTCAAGGTTTGGGCCAGTTTCCTGGATTGCACCATATTCACACTGACCCTTCCATTCCTCCAGTAATACACGGCTGCAGGAAGATACCGTATGCAGTTCATGACCGACTTAAAGAGACACTTGATGATTTGGAGAAAAGGGGTGTCATAAGCAAAGTATCTAAACCTACTGCATGGGTTAGCAGTCTCTGCATTACAGAAAAAAAAAAACGGCGCGCTGAGAGTCTGCCTGGATCCCAGAGACCTAAACAAGGCCATACTCCGCCAGCACTACAATTCCCACTCTGGAGGACATACGGAGTAAGCTAGCTGGCAAAAAGTTGTTCACCATCCTGGATGAGAAGGATGGCTACTGGCAGATTCAACTAGATGAGGAGTCAGCAGATCTCTGTGCTTTCAACACGCCGTGGGGCAGATACCGTTTCCATCGCATGCCTTTTGGTATAAAGTCAGCGAGTGAGGTATTTCAGCGCCTGAACTCAGAAAGCTTTGGGGACATTGAAGGTGTTTTCATGGTGGCTGACGACATGATCATAGCGGCATCCACCAAAGCGGAGCATTATGTCATCCTAGAGAAAGTGATGAACAGAGCGCTGAGTCTAAATGTGAAATTCAACAAAGACAAATTGCAGTATATGGTCCATGAGGTGACTTACCTAGGCCACGTCATCACCGCTGAGGGAGTGAAGCCTGATGAGTCGAAGGTTTCGGCAATATTGCAATTTCCCCCTCACACGGACAGAAAAGCCCTTCAGCGTCTGCTAGGTATGACACGCTACCTGTCACAATACATTCCCAACGAAGCCACCCTCACTGCACCTCTTAGGCTGTTGCTAAGGAAAGACATAGACTGGCAATGGCATCCTGAACAGCAGTTAGCACTTGAAAAACTCAGAACAGCCATAGCAACTGCACCTGTTCTTGGACATTTTGACCCAAAGCAGCCAATTGAAGTGCAGGCAGATGCCTCAAAAGATGGCTTGGGGGCTGCTCTTATGCAGAAACAACAACCAATTGCATATGCTTCGAGAGCGCTATCTGCGGCTGAAAAGAACTATGCCCAGATAGAAAAAGAGCTACTGGCCATAGTATTTGCTCTGAGAAAATTCCACCAGCATGTTTACGGTGTGCCTGTCAGGGTTCAATCTGATCACAAACCACTTGAGGCGATATTCTCCAAACCCATAGGTGCAGCACCAGCACGCCTTCAAAGAATGCTGCTCCAGCTGCAAAGGTATGACATCCACATTGTTTACACTCCAGGCAACCAGATGCATATCGCCGACGCGCTGTCCAGAGCATACATTCAGTCTGATACAACAGAGAGTCAAGACCTGAGCGAAGAGAAAGTCATCTATGCAATGAATAGAGAATCACTTGGTGGTAACATCATGCACAAGATCCAACAAGCCACACAGTCAGATGCTGAGATTCAACTGATACGGCAGCTACATGAGCGAGGATGGCCGGACAGAAAGAAAAATGCCCCACTGGCTGCTCAAGCTTACTGGCCAGTCAGACACACTATTAGCATAGATGATGAGCTACTCTTGAAAGATGATCGCATCATTATCCCTCGCGCACTGCGACAAGAAGTGCTGAAACGACTTCATGCGGCACATCAGGGTATACAGCGGTCTCTAGCACACGCCAGATCATGTTTCTACTGGCCAGGACTCACTGAAGCCGTACGTCACATGGTAGAAGTCTGTAGTTTCTGTCAAGAGAGTCGCCCTGAAAATCAAAAGGAGCCACTTATCTCGCATCCAGTTCCAAAGGGACCCTGGCAGAAGATAGCTGCTGACATTTTTGACTTTCAAGGGCGTTCATTCCTTCTGATTGTGGACTATTTTTCTAAATATCCAGAAGTCTTACAGCTGCCAGACAAAACGTCAGCCTCACTAATAGCACAATTCAAGGCAGTGTTTGCAAGACATGGTGTGCCTGAGATCCTGATGGCAGATCATGTACCCTTTGCCAGTGCTGAAATGGCTCGATTTGCTCATGACTGGGGTTTCAACATCACACACTCCAGCCCCAATTTGGGGGTGCTGGAGTGTGGCACTGACTCAGTCTGGCACTGACCCTCACCTTGCTTTATTGACTCTCCGCAACACTCCTGTCACTGGTCTCAAACACTCCCCAGCCCAGATCCTTATGGGCAGAGTCTTGCGTTCTACTTTTACGGCCAGCAAAGCTGTTCTGCAACCTTCTATACCTAAACACATCCAGGAAGCGCTGCAGCATCTTCAATCACAGCAAAAAAGATGGTATGATAGAACAGCAGCCCCACTTCCAGCCTTCAAAGGGGGGCAGAGAGTATATATGAGAATCAGAAATACATGGAAACCAGCTACAGTTGTCAGTGCCCGAGAAGAGCCCCGTTCATACGATGTTGTCACACCAGCGGGCACAGTCTACCGCAGGAACAGACGTCATCTCAGGCCTGACAGGTCAATCAAACATGACTCGCAACCTGACTGTTCCCTGGACACTGACAATGATTTGAGCAAGGACACTGTTTCAAATCCTGTTCCAAATGAGCCTCCTCAAGATGGGGAAAGAAGTGTGCGGCGACCGAAATGCACAAGAGCCGGACGTATCGTCAGACAACCGGCACGGTTCGAGGATTATGTGCTTACTTAAGTATGCTAGATTAGTGTAACTATTGCTTGCTCATATCAAACGTTATTTCATACACTGGTGATATTGTCAGCATACTGTTCTTGTTTTATGTCTGATTAATACTCTGTTTAAAAGCTTAAGAAGGGGGATGTAGTATATGCAGTGAATGGTTCTGACCAGCACACCCCCATATAGTTCGTGTAGTTGGTATGACCCACTGTTGTATGGCTTGTGGCCAATGTGGTGAATGAGGGGCTAAAACATGCAAGTAAAGAAGCTGGGCGTTATAACTCCTGTGTGTATGTGTCTTGATGTGACTAAGGATTAACAAAGACCACAACAGTCACTGACTTGATCACGTAACTCAAACAGTCTCTGGAGTGTTTTTCCCCTTGAGAGCCAGCGTATATCAGTGTGAAGCAACAATTGCTGGTGTTCAGAATTTGCTCCATCACATAGTTTTTCAAACAGTCTGGCATTTAGAGGTCGGGATTTAATGAAGTTGATGATTTTAACAGCATCATTAAGGACTTCGTGTAATTTGGGGCACATACGTTTTGAAGCTAAAGCTTTCCTGTGAATTATGCAGTGAACTGTCTTAATGCCAGGGTTTGCCTGTTTTACTCGTGCGAGGAATCCACGGGTGCGCCCCGTCATTGATGCTGCTCCGTCCGTGCAGATATGTGAGCAGCGCTGCCAGTTCAACGAGTCCTCCGTGAAAAAAGAATCCACAACATTAAAAACATCCTCGCCGGTGGTTCTGTTCAGCATTGTCTTGCAGAAAAGAATATGTTCGGTGATATTATCTTTGTCTTTGAAGCGAACAAACGCTACCAGTTGTGATTTGCCACTAACGTCAGTTGACTCGTCTAATTGTAAAGCAAAACAGTCAGACCGCTTTAATTTTTCCACCACTTGCGCAAGGATATCTGCAGACATATCATCAATCCGACGGCATACAGTGTCGTTGGATAAAGGCACCGTTTTAATTGCATCTGCTGCCTTCTTGTCTAACATTGTCTCTGCTAGGATGGCAGCTGCTGGCACAATTAATTCCTCAGCAACTGAGTATGGTTTTTTCGATTTGTCTACAAGCAAAGATACCTCATATGAAGCAAGCAGGGAAGAACTGGTCATCTGTGTTGCCTCTTTTAGTGTGTCTTGACTTTTCCGAAATTCAGAAAGTTTTCTGTAGAAAAAGTCTGCAGATTTACCTACATATCAAGCATGTCTCGTTGTCAGATGTCGCTGTAAATGGGATGGTTTCAATGTGTGGTTAGAAGGACCTCACCACACAGAAAACACAATGGCTGTGGAGGCTCAGTAGTTGTTGTGGTAAACCCAAACATTTTGTAACTGTCTTGATATTGACGTGCTTTTGTTCTGCCCTTTTTAATTCGCTTTTCTGGTGGGCTGGAATTTACTTGTCTTGTGTCAGACCCGCTGGTAGATGGCCCATCATTTTTTTTAAGCCACCTGTCCATGATTGCTGCTCTCCCTAGCCCCATGCGACAGTTCTCTGACTGAAATCAACGCGCTGTAAACGTACTGGATTGAATAAAATGGCGGCAAATCGCGGCAAAAATAAAAACGCACAAGAGGTCATTTAAAATAATTTGTAATTTCAACCTTAATTCTTGTTTTAGTAATACTAAAGTAAACAATAAAGCTAAAAAATAGATTTTAGGATATTTAAAAAAATATATTTTTTTAATGTTTTTTCGGACCCCCTGCAATTTTGCCACGGACCACTAGGGGTCCGCGTACCCCCGTTTGAGAAACACTGCTCTACAGCACACTTCTTTTCGACAATCAAAGCAGGGTTACATTTTTGCACGTCGTGCACAATAACCCTAAAGGCACCAGGGTGGCGGTGCCACCGGCTTCTTTATATATATATATATATATATATATATATATATATAGCTGCGAGCAGCGATGAAGGGCCAAAGCCGGGGGTACCGCGACCCTGGTGCACCAGGGTTGCGGTGCCACCGGCTTGGGCCCGTAATAATATTTATTATTAGGGCCCAAGCCTTGAAAAGGCGAAGGCCCTATTGTTTTCCTAAGGATTATTATTATTATTATTATTATTATTATTATTATTATTATTATTATTCTAACGACTATTCGGGCACTTTTGGGGCTCTTAACGTGCACGAAAACTCTTGAAACTTTGCACAAAGGTCAGAACCCGCGGCCATCAGGGCCGGGCTGAAGATGGTACCCGGGCGTGGCAGGGGGGCTCGTCAGCGCCCCCTGGAACGGGGTCCCAAAACTTGGTCCATAAATCAAACACGCTTGCATGTAATAATATGAAACTCGGTACACATATAGATCTCATCGGTTTATATATCCTTTGTACTTTTACTTTTTACCCCAGCCCAACAGGACGTCGGCTATTATGGTTTGTTTGGAAACGCATGCAATGGAATTCGAAACACTTCTCCTAGGAAATTCGTCCAATCACCACCAAACTCGGTGTGCATGAAGTCAAGCAATTGAGGATGAAAAATTGCCAGCGGATTTTTGATATTTCGAACGGTTTGGCCGTGGCGAGGAAACGAAATTATGGCGAATAATGGAAACAGGAAGTGTGTTATAACTTCTTCATACATTAACTGATCTTGATGAAACTTCAGTAGTGTGTTCGTTGTAAGAGGCCGATCACATGGATGTGACTCTTGTGAGTCAAAGTTATAGCGCCACCAACTGGCAGAAGGAAGTGTGTCACTTTCAAAATGCTTTGAAATCACCCTCTTATTTTAACCCGATTTGCTTCAAACTTCCCTACTATAATGTAAACACACGGCAGATGTAGACCTGTGAATGGATTCTTGATATCTTAGATACTGTTGTCGTGGCAACGCATGAAACTTTAATATTCTTTTTTTATGCTTTTGAGACTCTTAGCATACTTAAAAATTGCATGAAACTCGACAGACACGTCACATTTATTAGCCAGTAGACATGTGCAAAGTTTCAGAAACGGGCGTGGTGAGGGGCTCAGTAGCGCCACCTTTTGTCAAAAGTGGGGGGACTAATTTTATCTACAGTAATAAAAATCGGTATGTGTATTGTTCTCCTCCAGCCAGACAACTTTCTAATTTACACTCAATAGCTCCAACCAACAGGAAGTCAGATATTTTGGTTTGAAAATTGTCATTTTATGTCTCTCTCTCTCTGAGCCTACGTCTCTGTGTGTGTGTGTGTCTGTGAGTGTGGGGAGGGGGAGGGGGGCTAGATTAACCATTTCACTGCTGTTTGGTCTGGCCTGCATTAAAAAAGAAAATAAATGTCTTACGCCTTGTATTTTTTAAATAAGTTGTATTAATAAGTAAAGGCATATAACCAGTTGAATTGTAGTGCATTGAAAATAGTTTTATATAATTAGTTTATTAATTAAATTAACTTGGTCCGTAAACTTGGTCAGAAAATTTGGTCCATAAATTAAACACACTTTACTTTTTTCCATAAATTAAACACACATTATGAAACTCGGTACACATATAGATCTCATCGGGCCAAACAACTTTAAGCCAGCCCAACAGGAAGTGGGCTATTTTGGTCTTAATGTGGATTTTTGGCAAAATCAGCCTCTGATTTTTTACCCACTCCTCTTAAGTGGTTTATTCAATTCCCACCAAACTTTTTCAACATGACGAAAATACATTAAAGAAGCTAAATTGTGAATGGCTATTGAATATCTCAAATTGTTTTGCTATGGCGAGGGATTAAAGTCATGTCAAAAAAGTAAACACTAAAAGCCTCATATCTTCTAAAAAATTAATTATACACCATTTATTTCTAGATAAAATTACACAAATATCAGAACTAAACCCATTTTATTTCTTGTTTTCAATTTAAGAATAATGTACAAGTTTAAAAACAGCCAGAATGTGCTATTCAGTTAAAAAATAAATACATCAAGTAATACAAAGGGCTATACTGCCCTCTTGTGTCCAAAATGATTTCAACTCAGTACATAAAACTTTTTTATCAGGTATGGCTATTGTAATTAAATATAAATACAGGTCCTTCTCAAAAAATTAGCATATTGTGATAAAGTTAATTATTTTCCATAATGTAATGATAAAAATTAAACTTTCATATATTTTAGATTCATTGCACACCAACTGAAATATTTCAGGTGTTTTATTGTTTTAATACTGATGATTTTGGCATACAACTCATGAAAACCCAAAATTCCTGTCTCAAAAAATTAGCATATTTCATCCGACCAATAAAAGAAGTGTTTTTAATACAAAAAAAAAAGTCAACCTTCAAATAATTATGTTCAGTTATGCACACAATAGTCAATACTTGGTCGGGAATCCTTTTGCAGAAATGACTGCTTCAATGCGGCGTGGCATGGAGGCAATCAGCCTGTGGCACTGCTGAGGTGTTATGGAGGCCCAGGATGCTTCGATAGCGGCCTTAAGCTCATCCAGAGTGTTGGGTCTTGCGTCTCTCAACTTTCTCTTCACAATATCCCACAGATTCTCTATGGGGTTCAGGTCAGGAGAGTTGGCAGGCCAATTGAGCACAGTAATACCATGGTCAGTAAACCATTTACCAGTGGTTTTGGCACCGTGAGCAAGTGCCAGGTCGTGCTGAAAAATGAAATCATCTCCATAAAGCTTTTCAGCAGATGGAAGCATGAAGTGCTCCAAAATCTCCTGATAGCTAGCTGCATTGACCCTGCCCTTTATAAAACACAGTGGACCAACACCAGCAGCTGACATGGCACCCCAGACCATCACTGACTGTGGGTACTTGACACTGGACTTCAGGCATTTTGGCATTTCCTTCTCCCCAGTCTTCATCCAGACTCTGGCACCTTGATTTCCGAATGACATGCAAAACTGAGCAACAGTCCAGTGCTGCTTCTCTGTAGCCCAGGTCAGGCGCTTCTGCCGCTGTTTCTGGTTCAAAAGTGGCTTGACCTGGGGAATGCGGCACCTGTAGCCCATTTCCTGCACACGCCTGTGCACGGTGGATCTGGATGTTTCTACTCCAGACTCAGTCCACTGCTTCCGCAGGTCCCCCAAGGTCTGGAATCGGTCCTTCTCCACAATCTTCCTCAGGGTCCGGTCACCTCTTCTCGTTGTGCAGCGTTTTTTGCCACACTTTTTCCTTCCCAGAGACTTCCCACTGAGGTGCCTTGATACAGCACTCTGGGAACAGCCTATTTGTTCAGAAATTTCTTTCTGTGTCTTACCCTCTTGCTTGAGGGTGTCAATGATGGCCTTCTGGACAGCAGTCAGGTCGGCAGTCTTACCCATGATTGCGGTTTTGAGTAATGAAACAGGCTGGGAGTTTTTAAAAGCCTCAGGAATCTTTTGCAGGTGTTTATAATTAATTAGTTGATTCAGATGATTAGGTTAATAGCTTGTTTAGAGACCCTTTTCATGATATGCTAATTTTTTTAGACAGGAATTTTGGGTTTTCATGAGCTGTATGCCAAAATCATCAGTATTAAAACAATAAAAGACCTGAAATATTTCAGTTGGTGTGCAATGAATCTAAAATATATGAAAGTTTAATTTTTATCATTACATTATGGAAAATAATTAACTTTATCACAATATGCTAATTTTTTGAGAAGGACCTGTATATTAGGTATGTGGCTGTGAGGATCTTTTCCCACCGGTTAATCGACGTTAGACACCAGCGAGGCCTTTTAAATCGCTAATATAAAAGTGAAAGTAAAGTATAAGGACGTCCGCACGGACATTTATGGTGGTGGCGCTCGCAGTGCGCTCTAATGAATTTCTATGGAAGTAGAAATGAAAAAACGTTCGCTCTGTTCTGCTCGCTCGTCGCCATGGACGCGCACCGTTATGAATGCCAGTGCAGCCGCATACTTTTTAGTGTCACTTTAAAATTAGCACCATATCGGGGGCCGATTGTTTCCGGTTTTCAGGTAAAACACAACAACAAATGAGTAAATGACAGATTCGCTTAAATAGGCGCTTTTACACAAAATATTCCGTCATCATTTTTTTCAGTCAGCTCTTCACTCTCGTGATTAATGAATTTTGACTCCTGTTGCTGATCTTTGCTGCAACTTTCGTTCAGCTCACAATTTAGTAAGCAAACACGCTTCAAATGTGTTTTTATTTTATTTTTGTGTATACATGTGTGTGTATATATGTGACCAGTCACGGAAACTAGGGACACAAGTCGGTTCTGGGGCATTTTGAGTTATTCATAGATTCTGAGAGTGTAATATCCAAGCTTTCCAACGATGTGTAACATGTGGAAATCTGATAATATTTGGAGAAGTTGTGGCCATTTTAAAGTAGGCACTTAAAAAAGCTCAAAGAGGAGAAAACGAGCTAAAGATTGTGCAGTTCTCACCTGTCTCTGCTGCTGGGGGTGACAATAGGGCTCATTTACATCTCATTTAGATAAGCCATACCCCCTGTAAAGCTCCTCCATGTGCTTTACAGCTTTTTTTACACTTCGAATGAGTGCACTTCTGCCGCACTAGGCGAAAAACAATTGTGCTGCCCCTCTATTTGCAACGTACCAGCAACAACACACAAAGACCAATAATGCCATATAGCCTGCATATAACGCGAAACCAGCAACAACACATAAAGACCAATATGCCATATACATATAACGCAAAACCAGCAACAACACACAAAGACCAATATGCCATATAGCCTGCATATAACGCAAAACCAGCAACAACACACAAAGGCCAATATGCCATATACATACAGTATAACGCAAAACCAGCAACAACACACAAAGACCAATATGCCATATACATATAACGCAAAACCAACAACAACAAACAAAGACCAATAAGCCATAGGCCTACATATAGCGCAAATAGTACGCAACGCTCGTGTGCCCAAAATGTCAACAATATTAAAGTTTATGTAGGAGGCAAATGCCTGCTGGCATTTTTCTTTAAGCAGTCATTTCTGCAATTTTCCAAATAATCACATTTCACCTCCTCAAATTACTGTTGCAAATCTCTTTACACCACTTTCTTATGTGCGTATACACACACAAATGAAATGTCCGCAAGCACATTATATCATCAGCAGGTTCAGCATCTTAAATAACAACTAAAGAGCAAATGAAGCTTAACTTACATTTCAGAAACACGCACGGCAGGCCTTCATCGCAGCAGCAAAGGTCTTAACTGCATCCTCTATTTCGATTCTCCGTCACATATGAAACAGCCAGCCACCGCTGTCAGCGAGCCGAGCCGCCGTATTGAAGCACTGAGGGCGAGCGCGCTGCGCCCATACCTCCGGTTCAGTTTCCCGAGCCCACGAAGTGCGGCGAAAACATTTTCGGTGTAACTGCCAGACGGTTCATCTCGTCTGCGACAATCTTTGCGGCATCCATCTTCATTGAATTTTGATATCAGAGAGAGCTGGCCAGAGCACAGCATAATAAGTAGCCATGTGGTTGACTTGGAGGGCGGGGGCAAAAGCGCCGGGTTATTCAGTATGGAAATACACACAGACAATGACACGCCACGCCCCTACTGCATGCTAGAATCTCCGAAAACAAGCCGATTTCAACCTCAAAATGTAAGCTTTTAAATATACCAATACTGCTATCTCAAACATGGAGAGGCTTCTTCGTGATTTCAATTAACAGATTCTCCAAAAAATTGAAAATCACCAATTTTGAAAAAAAACTCTTCTTTCTCATTTTGCTCGAAAGTTGTGCTGCCGACTTGTGTCCCTGGTTTCTGTGACGGGTCACATATATATATATATATATATATATATATATATAGCTTATGTTTCAAATATGAGTTCATTAACAATCGTTGGAAAGAATGATACTTTTAAACATATCACTAAACCGTCATTAGGTGTCGCCAGGCGACCGTCTTAATGAGCGAGTCATTGATTCATTCGTTCAAACGATTCGTTCGGCTGAGTCATTCATGAATGAGACAGATTATGGATTGGTCGTTGAATCTTTGAGTCAACCGATTCGTTCAAAATGCTGAATCATTCAGTAATGAGAACGCGTTGCTGTGAGATCCTCGATGGTTCTGCTGTGATCTTTGTTTAACTATTTTCGCTGCTGAAACAGAAAAAAAGTCAATATTGTGATTTGACGTGTGTGTGTGTGTGTGTGTGTGTGTGTGTGTGTGTGTGTGTGTGTGTGTGTGTGTGTGTGTGTGTGTGTGTGTGTGTGTGATTGTGTCTGTTACAGTGATTGTTTAACCCTTGTTAAAGTTTAGGCCTTGTCTTTTTGGATATATATCTTATTATATAAAAAAATAGCATACAACCCATATATTTTAAATGTATTGTTTGCTATTTCATTGAGATTTGTATGTTTGGTAATTGAACCTGAATGAATTTTAAATGAATGTGCTATATTTCAGATCATATATTTGTTTTCCTTAAAATTTGAACTAACACTAACTTTATTCTCATCTGAATGATAGATTATTTATTTATGTATAAAATAAAAACACATTTGATTTTTCTTTTTTAATCAATGTAGAATGTGTAACTGAAAAAATAAACAGATTAGGGCTCTGTTCGAGGACAAGAAATGAAAACCAATGCAATATGATGAATGTCCAAAAGATTTTTTTGCTTTTAAACTATGTGTGTGTGTGTGTGTGTGTGTGTGTGTGTGTGTGTGTGTGTGTGTGTGTGTGTGTGTGTGTGTGTGTGTGTGTGTGTGTGTGTGTGTGTGTGTGTGTGTGTGTGTGTGTGTGTGTGTGTGTGTGTGTGAGAGATTTTGGTTGGGTGACAGTTGTAGTTTAGCAGTACAGTTTGACAAAAGCACAATGTTGTGTTTTATTGCGATTGTACACAAATATAAGTAAACACTTTGCAGTTTGAATTAGGGCTGCAACTAACGATTATTTTGATAATCGATTAATCGGGCGATAATTTTTTCGATTAATCGGATAGAAATTAAATTAGATTTTTTTTTTATTATAACTAAATAAAACCGTAAATCAGGGTATTTATGTGTAAAAGTGTACTTTAAAAAGTGCAAAAGCCACACATTGAGTTTTACTAATATCAATATTTGTTGTATACAAACATAATATACATAATATACATTGTTTTTAATGATAATTGCTGATGGCAAGTTGACAAACATGATTATTGTTAAAAAAATGATATCCAACATATTATGTTTTAACACAATTTTTGTTAAAACAAATTTTCACAGACATGTTGTTCAGATGTGAATATCTGAACTAAAAACAAACTAAAAACATCTAAAATATATAATTCATTTAATTTTTATTTAAAATTAATTATATATAAGGAATATAAGGATAAAGAATATAATATATATTATATATAATATATAAAAGAATAATATAAGGATAAATTGATTAAATAAATATAGAAAGACTGAAAACAATTGTGTGAACGTAGAGCCGCAGTAGATCGCGTTTGAAAAACAATTAAAACTTAGTAGACAAATTCTATAAAAAGAGAACGGAATGGAGGTAACGTTACCCAGCAAGCTAACAGGCTTGAGTAAAGGACAGGAGAAATTATGCATTAGTGCACAAGCATTCGCTGAAAACCACTGAGTACAGTGACTAAAAAACAATATTTTACTGCTGCTGTTATTAACTGCAGGGAACTACACTAACCTTTTCCACTGGTGGCACTTGCACTACTAACTTTTTCAGTTACTAGCGCAAAATATGATATGGTCGCACAAATTATTTATAGTAAGCCGCTCTGGATAATAATGAACAATAATGAAACTGTATTGCATACAGATGTGCTTTTTATTTTACTTGCCATGTTTTAAACCACATGCCGCCTTGTTTTTGTTTTCTTTAACATTGGTTGGGATAGATTTACTGCAATAGAAAATACTGTACACAATAAAGAGCAAAATGGATTTCAACATGCTATGGTTTGCACAGATGGGCAGACTCGTGAACTCGTAAGTAGTGATGCACCGATGTGAAAATTGTGGCCGATACCGATAACCGATATTAATATTGCTGTTATGGTCGATATCTCTGTATAGAAAACAAATTTACTGATAATCAAATAAAGAGATATTTTTAAAAACACTTTTCTTTTCTTTTTTTTACTTTAGAAATGACTGATATTGGGCACCTTTACCTGTGTGCAAAATATGTCACACATAGGACACGCATGCATTATATTGCATTGCATATAATGTGTGCTGGTCAACTTGTCCAAAATTAAGAAACCCCTAGAAAAGAGTAAAAAAAAAAATGCTGAAAAAAAAAAAGTGTTGTATTTATTATTCCAATATCCAGGGAAAACGGCTTCTATTTGTGACGTGCTGTCTTTGCGTTTGAACATTGCACATTTTAAACAGGACATGTTAGCCAATACAAACATATTTATAGAAAACAGTTGACAATGAATAGAAAGAAGTCCAATAATAGCATAACAAATCACTTATTATAAAAATAATATCAAGTATAAGTTAAATGAATCCGACATAGGCCTATAATGAGGGCTGTGTTAGCAGTAAAACGGCCGTCATTTAACGAATTTTAAAAACACGGATGGATAATACAAAATGCTTTCTGACATTTTGACAGAAAAAAAAACAAGCAAGAACAAAATTTAAACCATAGCCAATTTTCATTTTACAATTATCTTCTCTCTCTCTGTGTGCGCGCGTCCGTGTTTCTGAGAGAGAGAGCTCGCGCAGCACTGATACAATGGTACGTTTTAATCTAAGTAACGGTCGCGGGGCTGAAGCCAACTTGATGTGTTGAATGCTCAGAGCACGTTATAAAACGTATTCTTAAAATACACATTTCTGTTTTAATAAATGCTCAAAGTAAAGCATAGCATATTGCCTAAAAACATAGGTACAAAAATAATCAGTGATACATTTGCGACCCATTAAAAATTAGGGTCGCAATGGCATTTCAAAAGGTCGCATATGCGACCATTTTGGTCGCAGTGTAGTTCCCTGAACTGCCTTTATATTTAGTGCTTCGCTTTGTAAAGACCGTTTTAATTTAACCTATTTCTGCGGTAGCGCTATTTTAATCCATCACTTACGTTGCGAGCGAACTGATTGCGCAACCTGATGCTCGAGACAAAATACAGACATCCCGGAAGTCCCGGGAGTCTCCCGCATATTGATTGCGGCTCCCTGATGCCCGCGAATTAGTTCAAACTCCCGAAATCTAGAGCGCGCAAGCAAGAGCGCGCATGCGAGACAGAGACTTCTCCAAACCGTGTAGCGCGCGCGCTCGGCAGAGCGCCTGAGGGATAGAGACCTTGCATGTGTGTGCGTACCAGTAAACGCTCCCCGTGACGTAAGCAGACCAACTAATCGATAATGACATTCGTTGACAACGATTTTCATAATCGATTATAATCGATTTTATCGATTAGTTGTTGCAGCCCTAGTTTGAATAATGTCCTGTATGAACAAAAGGACGGAGTATGTTTTTATGTCTACATTGTTCAATCACGCCTCACACACACACACACACACAAACTATTTTTCTAATCAGATCAGGCAAATATTCTGTCTTGGCACACTTCATATAACTTTCAAACTTGTGTACTTATTTCATGTGTCCATTAAGTCCATGAGACCGTAGGGTGTCTCATTTTTCATTTTAGGTTTCAGAAGGTTGCTCACGCATACTTTGTGGTTGATATGTGCCCTCAATGCACACTTTTGCAGAGCCCACACCAATTCTTCATTAGCTCTACAGCACACATCTTCTCAAAGGTCAAAGCGGGGTTACGTTATTGCCCGTCATGCACAGTAACCCCAAAGGCACCGGGGTGGCGGTGCCACCGGCTTGTTTATAAATATATATAAATATATATATATATATATATAAATATAGCTGCGAGCAGCGATGAAGGGCCAAAGCCGGCGGCACCGCCACTCCGGTGCCTTTAGGTAACTAAAGGCACCGGGGTTGCGGTGCCACCGGCTTGGGCCCGTAATCGCTGCTCGCAGCTATATTTATTATTATTATTTTACTACCTTTTGGGCACTTTTGGGGCCCTTAACGTGCTCGAAAACTCTTGAAACTTTGCACACGGGTCAGAACCCGCGGCCATCAGGGCCGGGCTCAAGCTGGTACCCGGGCGTGGCAGGGGGGCTCGACAGCGCCCCCTGGAAGTGGTAAAAAATCTTGGTCCATAAATCAAACACGCTTGCGTGTAATAATATGAAACTCGGTACACATATAGATCTCATTGGTTCATATATCCTTCGTACTTTTACTTTTTACGCCAGCCCAACAGGAAGTCGGCTATTATGGGTTGTTTGGAAACTCATGCTCAAGAATTTGAAACACTTCTCCTAGGGAATTCACCCGATCGTCACCAAACTCGGTGTGCATGAAGTCAAGACATTGAGGATGAAAAATTGCCAGGGGATTTTTGATATCTCGAACGGTTTGGCCGTGGCGAGGAAACGAATTTATGGCGAAAAATGGAAACAGGAAGTGTGTTATAACTTCTGCATACGTTGACTGATCTTGATGAAACTTCAGCAGTGTGTTCGCTGTAAGAGGCCGATCACATGGATGTGAATATTGTGAGTCAAAGTTATCGCGCCACCGACTGGCAGCAGGAAGTGTGTCACTTTTCAAAATGCTTTTAAATCACCCTCTTATTTTTACCCGATTTGCTTAAAACTTTATGTATATAATGTAAACACACGGCAGATGTAGACCTGTGAAAGGATTATTGATATCTTAGATACTGTTGCCGTGGTAACGCATCAAACTTTAAGATAATTTTTTGATGCTTTTGAGACTCTTAGCATACTTGAAATTGCATGAAACTCGACAGACACATCACATTTATTAGCCAGTAGACATGTGCAAAGTTTCAGAAACGGGCGTGGTGCAGGGGCTCAGTAGCACCACCTTTTGACAAAAGAGGGGGAGTTAGGTCTATACTTTTATCTACAATCTTAAAACTCAGTATGTATATTGTTCATATCGAGCTGGACAACTTTCTAATTTACAGTTATTAGCTCAGACCAACAGGAAGTCAGATATTTTGGTTTGAAACTGGATGTTTTGGAGAATTTTCTCTTCCTCTCTCTCTGACCCTACGTCTCTCCGTGTGTTTGGGGGAGGGGGATTTGTCTGCTG